>NC_056745.1:1122631582-1122654082 GCF_019279795.1 Protopterus annectens
CAATACCATTCCTCACTACTGCATCATAAATAAGCCAAACTAACTAAATATCAACTCCTTCACAGTTCACTGGATTTCTAAATGGCTATCAAACTGACACTTTTGAAAAGGATAAATAGTAGCCTCTCCAAAAAGCAAAATGAAACTAGTGGCATTCCTCAAAGTTATGAGTTAGGTCCTCCTCTCTCTGGAATCTATTTCCCCTGAAGTATAGGCATAATCCAAAAGCCTCTGGCTTCTTTACTTTACTTTGTGGACAACCACAAGCTAGCGATTATTCTAAACATAAATTCAGATTCATTACTATTAAAGCAAAAAATCTACTTTATGACCCTGATCATCAGCTGTTCCAGTTTTACCAAAGTACATTTGTGTACACTTACCATAAATGTAGATGCTCGAGTGTATTCACTGTTGCAGTAATTACACTTGGGTTATCCTGCTGGCAGGCTACCCTCAGTCGGCCTAAGTTCCAAAGTCTAGGTCCAGTGACGGTTGCTGTCGTCTCTTCCCTGACGTCAGTGCGCCAGGGGTATAAAAGATGCAGCAGACGCCATTTTCTTCAGTTTTTCTTGCCCCAGATGTCAGGTGCCCCCAAAAGGGTAGGCTAAAAATATGGCAATAAAACATGCATGCATGCACCAAAATATATATTATACCTTCATCTACAAGCAAATACACCACAGAGGTTGTATAGATTAGAGAAGTGCAGATAAGTTCCATCAAAGATAAGGGGGATGGTGGGTGGGTAACCTGGACTGCAACAGTGAATACACTCGAACATCTACATTTATGGTAAGTGTACACAACTGTACTATGTTCTTCGTGTTTCACTGTTGCAGTCATTACACTTGGGTTGAATCCCAAAGCTATGGTTGGGAGGCTGCAGCTAAATAGCATTAGGAGCAGTTATGAGGCCCTGCAAAACTGCAGTGGCAAAGCCTACCCTGGACTTAGAGTAGAGTGGTAAATGATAGTGCTTTGTAAAGGTGTGCACTGAACTCCAGGTAGCAGCCTCTAAAATGTCTTTGGTTGGTACTCCCCTGAAAAAGGCTGCTGAAGTGGCTGCTGCTCTGGTTGAATGTGGCCTAATGCCCTTAGGCACTGGCTTGCTATGTTGTGAATAGCAGAAACGAATGCAGTGGCCTATCCACTTTGAAATAGTCTGCTTAGAAATAGCCTTTCCTTGTGATCCTGCAGCATATGCCACTAGTAGTTGCTCAGTCTTTCTGAAAGCTTTGGTTCTGTTCAAGTAGAAGCGTAGCTATCTGTGTATGTCCAAAGAATGCAGAATTCTCTTCCCCTTATTCTGTGGGTTTGGATAAAAAGTAGGCAGATGAACAGTTTCGTTAAGGGCCACACTGGACACGACCTTTGGCATAAATGTCGGGTTGGTCCTCAGAGAAACCCTGTCTGGATAAAAAATTATAAAAGGTTCCACAGCCATGAGTGCCTGTAGCTCTGAGACTCGTCTTGCAGAAGTTATTGCTAGGAGCAGAGCTGTTTTCCAAGATAAAAATTTTATATCAGCTGTAGCGTGGCTGGCTCAAAAGGAGGCAGAGTGAGATTTTCCAAAACATAATTGAGGTCCCATGCAGGTATTGGTGATCTCCTTGGAGGCGTTAAGTTTTTGGCTCCTCTGAGGTACTGCCTTAACAAAGGATGAGAAAAGATTGGTGGCTCTGTATTGTAATGAGCCAAAATGGCAGAGGCATGAATTTTAATTGATGAAAAGGATAGGCCTTTGTCCAGCATCTCAGTTAAGTATTGCAAAATCTGAGGAATATTTGGTACGGCTGTGTCAATTCCTTGTGCCTGGTTCCAGGCACAGAATCTCTTCCATTTTCCAGCATATGATTTTCTAGCACTAGGCCTCCTGGCCTCCAAAATGACATCTATCATAGCTTTAGTGAGAGGTGCGTTTTGTATGACTACATTATCGGCCATGCTGCCAGACTTAAGGTCTTGAGTTGGCTGTGCAGGATCTGATTGTTTTGTTGGGAAAGTAGATGAGGTATTTGAGGTAAGGCCTAGGCTGGGCATTGAGACAAGTTTTTAAGGATTAGATACCAGTACTGACAGGGCCAGTCTGGGGAAATCAGTAATATCTGGCTTCTCTTGTCTGACCTTTAGGAGTACCTTGGGGAGGAGAGGCAGTGGAGGAAAGGCATATACTGTTAAGTTTTTCCAGCTGAAAGATAGGGCATCCACTTTCCACGCTTGTCTGTGATAAGTCCTTGTGCAGAATCTCTTTAGTGGGCAGTTTGTGAGGAGAGGCAAATAGGTCTATGTCCGGGCATCCCCATTTCCTTGTTATCATGTTGAAGACTTGTGGATCCAATTTCCACTCGTGGGGATCCATGAGGTTTCTGCTTAGTTCGTCTGCCAGAGTATTTATTTTTCCTGGCAGGAATTGTGCCTGCAGATGTACTTTGTAAGTCAATGCTGTATCCCACAAAATCATGGCTAGTCTGCAGAGGGGGTAAGAATGAGTGCCTCCCTGCTTGTTTATATATACCACATGACCGTGGTATTGTCTGTCTTTATCAGTAGTTGTCCCGGATGAAGTAGGTCCTTGAAGGCTGTCAGGGCATTCTGAACAGCTAGCATCTTTTTGATTGATATGTAGATGCATTTGGTTTGCGGACCATGTGCCTTGAATACATCTTCCTGCCACGTGGGCCCCCCAGGCATAATCTGATGCATCCGTTGCTAATGTCTGCCTGGCTGGAGGTAAGGTGAATGGCTGTCCCTTGTGCTGATGACAGGCCTTCGCCCACCATCGAAACTCCTGTTGCAGGCAGGGAATGAGAGTAATTATTGTTTCCAGGCTGTGGCACTACTGAGTCCAAACACTTTTTAGGTACCATAAGTTTCCTCATATGCAATCTTGCATATGGAATTAGTAGAATGCAGGATGCCATGAAACCCAAAGCCTGCAGAATTTTTCTTGCAGATAACTGGGCCTTTGTTGCAAACAGTTTGAAATAGGTAGTCAGTTGCCTTTGTTTGTTTGGCGTGAGATAAGCCACCTGGGCAGTTGTATTTAAGCTTGCACCAAGGAATATTATCTCTTGAGAGGGTACTAGTTTTGATTTCTGTTCGTTGACTGTGTACCCTACATGCATGGTAGTAATCTCTTTACAAATGCCAGATGCTGTAGTAGAATGTCCTTGTTCTCTGCTTGAATGAGGCAGTCATCCAAGTAAAGATATATTTGTATTCCTCTTTGTCTGCAGAATGCAATTACTGGTGCCAGGCACTTTGTGAAGACCCTGGGCGCAGTAGATAAGCCAAAGAGCAGTGCAGAGAATTGGTAGTGCATTGAGCCAGCTTTGAATCTGATGTATCTTCTGCACGTTTGTCTGATTGGGACATGCAGGTATGCCTCCTTTAGGTCTAAAGTCACAAGCCAAGCCTTCTTGCCCAGCATGGGCAGAAGCTGCTGTAAAGTCAACATTTTGAATTTTGGTATATCCAGATATGTGTTTAGAATAGATAGGTCCAGTATTGGTCTCCAAGCTTTGTCCTTTCTGGGTACCAAGAACAGTCTTGAATAAAATCCTTGTCCCTGCTCTTGCTCTGGTACTTGTTGAATGGCCCTCATGTCCATGAGGGATGAGACTTGTTTTTGTGGCTCTGCCCATTGGTTTTTTTGGCAGGTCTGGCCAACCGTTTGCCCTTGGCAGGGTATGAAAGTGAAATTTGTAGCCCTGTGACACTATGTCTAAGACCCATCTGTCCTGGGTTATGTGCCAATTTTGAGAAAAAAGTGCTATTTTTTCCCCTAAAGGTGCTGCCAGAAGATAAGTGCTTGGCGCAGGCAGGGGAAAGTCATTGGGACTGTTTCCTGTAAGGCTGTGATTTGTCTTCTCCACTTTTGGAGGTAGAAGCACCCCACTGTTTAGACCTGTATGAACCTTGGGGCTGGGATCTGCCTCTTTGGGCATCTGTATCTGCCCCTTTGTGGTCTGTCTGACACTGGAAAGGACCAATTCTTTGTAGGCCAGTGTCTGCTAAATCTTGGAGGCTGTACCTGTAAGAAATCGTTGACTGTTTGCATAGATTTAGCTTTGTCCTCCATTTTAACACCTCTTCTGCTTTAACACCAAACAAGGTATCATGCTGTAATGGAGCATCTAATAATTTTGCTTTAACATGATCAGGTAGATTTTGTTCCTTTAACCAAGCATGCCTCCTAATGACAGAACCCGTGACAGCGGCCCTGCAGGAGGCCTCCAAAGAATCAAAACCACACTGCACAGTATGCTTTCCAACTTGCTCAGCTGCATGCAATAAATCCTGCATTTCTTTGTTTTCTGCACATTCAGAATTTATCAACATTTTCTGTTTAAGCAGTGACATAATATATTGCTGATATTTGAGCATATGAAACTGACAATTTAAAGCCCTTATAGCCAAGGTAGCAGAAGTGCAAATCTTTTTTCCCCATCTGTCCAGAGCCCTAGAATTCCTGGCAGAGGGTGTAGGGTTTTTTGCAGTGGAAGCCTTGACCCCTTTTGGGACCCTGAGAGATAGTTTCAGGGTCAGCAGCAGGGTTTTTGAAAAGGAATTTATGACAGTCAGAAACCCTGTAGTACCTGTCCGGCTTAATAGGAGCTGGAGGTAAGGAGTCAGGGGTCAGATTGGACTCTGAAAATACATCTACAATGTCTAACATAGGTGGAATAGCTAGGTGCCTGTGTTGTGGGAGTAAAAGGAAGTCTCTGAGCCTTTTCTTAGATTCTGAATAATCTTGGCTCTCCCAGTGGAAATGTTCCCTCATGGTATGCAAGGTTTCCCCAAAAGAGTAATCCTCAGGAGGAGAGGTTGAAGGGATAGATTCTTCAGCATCAGAATCCTCATAGGGAGGAAGAGAGTATTCCTGATCAGAAGAGGAATCAGAAGAAATGGAAACCTGATCTGAAGATTCATATTCTGTCTCTTGCCTAGGCCTTTTATCAGGAGGAGGATGGGAACCCCTGATCAAAGTAATTAAGTCTTTGGCCATTTTGAGCATCTGTTTTTTTGGGCATGGAGGCCTGACCATGAGGCAGTTGTACTTGTTTCTTTGGCTTTAAAGGTGCTTTAGTCTTTGTCTCTGTAGCTGAAGTAGCTTTAATGTATAATTGAGTAGGTCTGAAAACACCCACAGAAGCCGATGCCTGCTCAGCAGCGGCTCTGGACCCATCTGAAGGAATTTTTTCTGAAGGTCCAATACCTTGAGCTTCCAGCGGCTTAGTCAACTCCACGTGGGAGTCTGTAGCGGCCTACGAGTCCAAAGTAGCGGGCATCAGGAGCTGCGAAAAAGTACAGTTTTGTACCTACCATAAATGTAGATGTCCGATAGATATGCAACTGCAGTCCTGACATATGGGTTGTCCTGCCTCAGGCAGCCCTTCGGTCGGCCGGATTCCAAAGTCTGGGTCCGGCGTCAGCTGATGTCGCCTCTTCCCCGACGTCAGAGCGGCTGGGGTATAAAAGCATCAACCGACGCCATCTTCTTCAGTGTTTCTTGCCCCAGATGCCAGGTGCCCTCCAAGGAAGGCTAAATTTAGAGAATGGATAAAAAATCCAGACATGCACAACAGTAATAAACAGATACACCATAACAGATATCCCCAGCTAATTAGAAAAAGGGGGAGTGGACCCAAAAAAGAGAATTACAGAGGGGTAGGAGGGAGGGAAAACCTGACTGCAGTTGCATATCTATCAGACATCTACATTTATGGTAGGTACAAAACTGTACTATGTCCTTCAAGAATGCAACTGCAGTCCTGACATATGGGTTGAATACCATAGCCAAGCTGGGGGTAGATAAGGATGGTGTAGTTAAAATGCCCTGCAGGACTGCAGAAGCAAAGCCTGCTCGGGATCTGGAATATAAAGGCAGGTTGTAATGTTTGGAAAATGTATGCACGGAGCTCCATGTAGCAGCTTCTAGAATGTCCTTTGTAGCCACCCCTCTTTGAAAGGCTGTGGAGGTGGCTGTAGCTCTGGTGGAGTGTGGCCTGATATTGGCTGGCACACCTTTTCCATGGAAAGAGTAGCAGAATCTGATGCAGTTTCCAATCCATTTTGAAATTGGTTGTTTGGAAATTGCCTTTCCTTGTGCTCCAGCAGCGTAAGCCACAAATAGTTGGTCAGACTTTCTGTTGGCCTTTGTTCTGTCCAAGTAGTAGCGCAATTGTCTGTGTATGTCCAAAGTGTGCAGAAGCTTCTCTCCTTTATTTTGAGGATTGGGAAAGAAAGTAGGCAGGTGAATTGCTTGATTTAGAGAAACCCTGGATATCACTTTTGGCATGAATGAAGGATTGGTTCTTAAAGAGACTCTGTCCTGATGGAAAATGAGAAATGGAGGTACTGCCATGAGGGCCTGTATGTCCGAGACTCTTCTTGCTGAAGTAATTGCCAGCAGGAAAACTGTTTTCCAGGAGAGAAATTGCAATTCTGAAGATGCTGCTGGCTCAAAAGGAGGAAGAGTTAATTTTTCCAAGACGAAGTTGAGGTCCCATGCAGGCACTGGTGGTTTTCTTGGAGGTTTGATATTCTTTATCCCTCTTAGAAACTGTCTTAGCAAAAGATGGGAAAACACAGGTGGATCACAGTTGTATTTTGCTGAAATTGCTGAAGCGTGTATTTTTATGGAAGAATATAAAAGGCCATTGTGAAGCATTTCTGCCAAGTATTCTAGTATCTGTGGGATGCTCATTACTGATGCATCCTGACCCTTGTTGGCATTCCAGATGTTGAATCTCTTCCATTTGGCTGAGTAAGTTTTTCTGGTGGAAGGTCTGCGTGCTTCCAGTAAGATCTCTTGAACTTTTTTGGAGAGAAAGATATGGGTAGAAGTCATGGAACCCTCCAAGCTGTCGGTTGCAATGTTTGCAGGTTGGGATGAACAATCCTGTAATTGTGCTGAGTTATAAGCAGAGGCCATTGAGGCAGGGGCCACGGCTTGGTGCGAGTTATGCTCCTTAGTAATGGATACCAGTGCTGTCTTGGCCAGTCTGGAGCTATCAAAATGCCTTTCGGTTGTTCTGCTTTGATCTTCAGTAACACCTTGGTCATTAATGGTAGAGGTGGGAATGCATAGATTGTTAGAGAATTCCAGCTGAAGGAGAGAGCATCCATTCTCCAGGCTTGAGGATGGTGTGTCCTTGAGCAGAACTTCTTCAGATGATGATTGAGGTGTGAGGCAAAGAGATCTATGTCCGGCCCTCCTCATGCATGAGTTATTTGTGAAAAAATGTCTGGATGCAACATCCATTCGTGCGGGTCCATAATGTTTCTGCTTAGACTGTCCGATGAATCACTGCCAACATCTCTTTTTGATTGATGTGCAGATGTAATTCCCGGGGTGTCCATTGACCTTGAATGCATCTGCCCTCCATGTGCACCCCCCATCCATGATCTGAGGCATCTGTTGTAATGGTTTGGCTTGCCTGAGGTTTGTTGAAAGACATGCCTTTGTTTAGCTGGCTTGCTTGTGCCCACCACAAAAATTCCTTTTTTAGACATGGAATGAGTGGAATAACTGCTTCTAAGTTGTGGCTGTGTTGAGACCATAAACCTTTTAGGTACCATTGTAGTTTTCTCATGTGTAGTCTTGCCAGTGGGATCAGAAGAATGCAAGATGCCATGAAACCCAGGGCCTGCAGGATTTTCCTTGCAGTCATCTGGGTGTGCTTTGCTAGGCTTTTGAAGTAATCTGGTAATTGTTCTTGTTTTTCTTCTGTGAGGAAAGCCATTTGTGAGTTTGTGTCCAGTTTGGCTCCTAGAAAAATTATTTGTTGGGATGGCAGTAGTCTTGATTTTTGAATGTTGACTGTGTATCCCAAAGCCTGTAGTAAGTGAATGACATAGTCCAAGTTTCTTATCAAGGCTTGCTTGCTGTCCGCTTGTATAAGGCAGTCGTCCAAGTAAGGGTATATTTGTATCCCCTGAAGTCTGCAATGTGCAATTACTGATGCCAGGCATTTCGTGAATACTCTGGGCGCAGTAGATAAGCCAAAAGGCAATGCTGAGAATTGATAATGCTCTGACCCTGCAAGAAATCTGAGGTATCTTCTGCAGCTGTGTCTGATTGGGACATGCAGGTATGCCTCCTTGAGGTCCAGAGTAACCAGCCAAGACCCCTTGCCCAGCATGGGAAGAAGTTGCTGTAACGTCAGTATTTTGAATTTTGGCACAATGAGAAGTGTTTAGAGCGGACAAGTCCAGTATAGGTCTCCATTGCTTTTCTTTTCTTGGAACAAGGAACAGTCTTGAGTAGAATCCCTGGCCTTGTTCCTGAGGAGGAACCTTTTCTATTGCTTTGATTTGTAGCAGCTTTGAAACTTGTATGAGTGCCTCTGCCCTTTGATTTTGTGGCAGGTTTGGCATGCCTTGTCTTGTTGGTAAGGTATGGAAGTGGAACCTGTAACCTTTGTCTAATATATCCAAAATCCATTTGTCCTTTGTAAAAACATGCCAATTTTTTGAAAATAAAGATAATTTTCCGCCTAAAGGTGCTTCTCTTTGAGCCTTGGTCGGCGGTGTCAAAGTCAAGTCATTATGATTGTCCCTGTGAAGCAGTAGAAGTCCCTGCGCCACTTCTCTGATTAGTAGGTTGCCATTGGCGGCCCCTGTATGAGCCTCGGTATTGCCCTCTACCTCGAGCACGCCTGTTTTTTCCCCTTTGGAACTTGTCAGTGTCTGGAAAGGACCAATTCTTCGAAGGCCAATTCCGGCTGAACCTTGGTGGCTGAACCTGGAGGAAATCTTTGACTGTTTGCACTGATTTAGCCTTTTCCTCAATTGATTTCAACACAGCCTGTGCATTATCACCAAATAGCTTGTGTTTTTCCAGAGGTGCATCTAGAAGCTTTACTTTAACATGATCTGGCAATGCCTGTTCTTTCAACCAAGCATGTCTACGTATGACGGCCCCTGTCATAGCTGCCCTACATGAAGCTTCCAATGCATCATAACCACACTAAAGAAAATGATTGCTAACCTGCTGAGTATTATGAACCAAATCCTGCAAGGCCTTTCTATCTAAAGGGTCAGGAGAGGCTAACTTTTTCTGCAAATCATCCATCAAGAAATCCTGATACTGAAACATATGAAAAAGACAGTTAAGTGCCCTCATGGCAAGGGTGGTTGAGGTATAAACTTTTTTACCCCACCTCTCCAGGGACCTAGATTCCCTGTCTACGGGCAAAGGATTTTTGGCCGTGGAAGTGGCCACTCCTTTGGGCCCCTGAGAAATAGTTTCTAGATCAACAGAGTGGGCCTTAAAGAGATGTTTATGAGTTTCAGGAACCCTGTAATATCTGTCTGGCTTGACAGGAGCAGGAAGGAGAGAATCAGGAGAAGTACTGGAGTCTGAGTACACATCATCCAATACATCTAACACTGAGGGTATAGCTAAAGGCCTGTGCTGGGGTAACTTAAGGAAAGTCCGAAGCCTTTTCCTGGAGTCAGAGAAATCCTGGCCCTGCCACTGAAAATGCTCTCTCATGGAGTGGAGAATTTCCCCGAAAGAAATATCCTCAGGAGGAGAGGCAGAGGGAATGGATTCATCAGCATCAGAATCATCGTAGGCCGAGAAGGTTTCTTCCTGGGAATCTGAATGGCCTGACTCATCAGAGGCTTCATGTGAGGAAAGGGTATCTGCCTGCTCAACCCTAGGCCTTTTGTCTGAAGGCGGCTGAGAACCTCTGTCAGGATGTGCCTGTGAGCCCCTGATTAATGAAATTAGATCTGCAGCTAAAGTCATGATCTGTTTTTCCGAAGTGGGACCCTGTGAAAAAGATTTAGGAGGGTGAGACTTAGCCTGGCTGGCAGCCTTAGCATGTGTGTAGGCCTTGATGGACATAGGCACAGGAGGCCTAGCTGCCCCACGTGCTGGAGTAACTTTGTCCACCGGTATGGTATCAGGCAAATCTTGGGCTTCGGTTTCAGGAGGAAAATCAACAACCGGCACCGGGGTAGCCTCCGGGACCGAAGTGTGCGGTAAAGTGGAGTCGTCGGCCTGGAGCGGTTGAATTACCGCCTCCGAAGAGACCGACACACTCGAGGTAGGCTTTAGCGTGGTGTCGGTGGAAGTCACGGGCCGCGAATGTCTGTCCCGGTCCTTCCGTTTTTTTGGAAATATGTGCTGTCAGTTGTTCCGACGGCATGATATAGGAGTAATTTTCCCCAAAAAAGTCAACAGCAAATTCTGCCCGGCACCTAAGTGCGCGCTTATTGAAGCAAGCACAGGCAGCACAGGCCGAGATGCCGTGGTCTGGGCCGAGGCAGGGAAGGCAAGAAGAATGGAAGTCCTTATGAGGTATTTGTTTACCACAAGACAAGCAATTATTAACTTTTGCAGTTTCATCTGACATCGGCTGAGGCAAGAAAAGGTTCCCCAACGGGGTACTTAGCTTTTTGATGACTTAGGTATCTGAAAACACAGGAGCTGGCCGACCGGCACTTGCGAACTGCTTCTGCTTCGGGCACCGCGCGGCAAGAAAGACTGGAGAAGATGGCGTCGGTTGATGCTTTTATACCCCAGCCGCTCTGACGTTGGGGAAGAGGCGACATCAGCCGACGCCAGACCCAGACTTTGGAATCCGGCCGACCGAAGGGCTGCCTGAGGCAGGACAACCCATATGTCGTGCCTGTCCTTTTTTTTGCGTGTCTTGTGAATTCCGGTAGTCGGATGGCTATCCAACGGCATCGTGTAATTAAATCTTCTGCCAAAATAGTGAAATGCAAAATCGTACAGACGCTTAATAGAGCGTTGGTTAAATCTAGCACAAAACTGACAACTAGCAACGTCGTGGTCAGGGCCTAGGCAAGGAATACAGTAAGAATGAAAGTCCTTATGAGGTATTTGCTTCCCACAAGAAATGCAATTATTAACTTTTACTGACATTGGTATGGAGCAAGAAAAAAGTTTTCTCCAATGGGGTACTTAGCTTTTAATGAAGACTTCGGATCTGAAATTCGAACATGAAAATCTCAGGAGTCGGCCGACCGGCACTTGCAAACTGCTTCTGCTTTGGGCACTGCACGGCAAGAAAGACTGAAGAAAATGGCTTCGTCTGCATCTTTTATACCCCTGGCGCACTGACGTCAGGGAAGAGGCGACAGCAACCGACGCCGGACCTAGACTTTGGAACTCAGGCCGACTGAGGGTAGCCTGCCAGCAGGATAACCCAAGTGTAATGACTGCAACAGTGAAACATGAAGAACATCTTACTGCTGATCACAAATCTCACTTTATACTTAAGATCAAAGTTTTAAAAAATACTTTTTTTGCCAAAGGCAAGCTCCTTGCACCCCCATACTAGGGGCTTTGCCTTCACAGCCCGACTACAAGTTCACTCCCTTTGAGGTGAACAAGCTCAAAGCAAGTACAGCTGTGCTAGGAGCTTACCACAACTGTAAAATGTTCACATAGTTCCACTGCTGCAGTACACAATTCTTGGAATATCCTGTTCTGCAGGTAGTCCAAAGCCAAACAATCTTCCAAAGCTATACTTTCCCCCCATGCTTCAGCTGAAGATTTGCCACCAAGGCATGAACATATCAGGGCATTACAAGCTGCATCATCCAATGCTTTCTTTAGATCTTTCTTGCCACCCAAAAAACCAGTTCATCCACAGAAAAAATATTATCCATCCTGAGAAGCATCCACATGCATCCTTTTACAAGGGGACCCAGAAACCTCGTGCTTCTCCAGCGCAGGACTCTTGGACCTCAGAAAAGAGATAAGGCTTATAGTCATCCGAATAACAGCAGAAGCTTGGGAGGGAGATTCTGGATGAGGCACTGCCATCCCTAGGCTGAGGCAAGCTTGGTTGCACCTGTTTAACTTCTGGTGTTTTCTGTCTCTCAGTTTCAGCCACTGCCACCTTGAAGGCCTCAGGATGCAGGGAAGAGGCAAAGACCTCAATAAGGTTTCCAGAAACATCTTTGCAACTAAAATTCTGGGGATCCCACCTTCCACTTCTGAAGTAACAATATGCACCTGTGATGTCAAATGGCATTTGGCTGCTACGTAAACATCAGGCATACTGACCAGGTAAGAAGAATGGAGGTACCTAAGAAGTGGTTGTGCCAGACTCTTCTGTAGAACATAACTCCATGGCTGGGCACTGTGAAATCACCTTACCTCTCATAGGCTGATAAGCCCAGGTAAACTAGGTTCGCTGGTAGCTGCCCTGGTTTCCTGATGCTTATCCCTTTTGTCTGAATGCCTTTTTCTTATGTAAAATGCTCCAAGGCCTTGACCAAAGGCATGGTGGCATGGACCGAGACATGCACCCTTTTGGAAGCAACCAGGGAAATTTCCTGTCGCCTATGGATTATCCTCATGGTGATAGGTGCACACTGCAGACAGGAGTCAATAATGTGCTCCAAAAACCAAGGCAAAACAGACACTTATTGTCAAAATCTATGTGAGATATTTCCTTCCCCAAAAACTATACAACTGCTAACTAACAAAATTCCTTTACACCAGAATTCAAAATTAGCTAGGTCAACAATTACCAAATCCCCTATGGGGTACTTACCTCAATCCTGTAAGCAGGCTAATAACAGCAAAAAGCAAGCATGACAATGCTAACTGTATGGCAGGGAAGATGCGTAGATGGCATCTGCCAACACACCCAACACACCTTTAGTACCACTGGTGTGCTCATGCCTTAGTAGCAAGACTTCGGCCAAAGCAGAGGGTGAAGGCAAAGCTCTGAAGACTGCCTGGCAATGTGCAGGATAACCCAAAGAAGTGAGGACCGCAGGAGTTAACACTATGATGAACAAAGTACACTTCACAGACACAATCTGTGTTTGAGTATCATTTGCAATACATAGATGAACATTTAGCTGTAAACAGCCAAAAAGAAGGCAAGTAAAATATAGCCTTGTTCAGAATAACAAATTCTAATTACAGTCTCTCTCTAAATGCAAAGAAATATAGTATAGGCACCTTTGGTAAAACTACTGCTCCTGCACAGTACCACATAAACTGAACTCATCTTAAGATGGGCACTTATCTGAGGTTCGGGAATTTAACAGTCTTTAAAAACAGTAGCTCCTCTGATATTGTCAGGAAATTATTCTGTCTATTCTGCCCTTAATTACTGTGATTGCTTAAATTCTTCTTTCGGCTTAAATACCTTTATTAAATCACTCCATTTTAATCTACAACACTGAATTGCATACATTAAAAGAACAGAAAAGAAAAACAAAATTCCATTGTTACTGTCATGCAGTATACATACACTTTTCTTTAACAATTTAAACTTACTCTAACATAAATTGCTGAATTCCTGCCTTCACTTAAGCCTCACTCCTCCTCTTGAACATTATTCTGCATGTGCTGTTCCCACAAATTCCATTTAATTTTATGAAATTTGCTGTTTTCCTTTATTAACGATCCCGCCTCCAGGTACTTTACCCCCTCTACAATAGCCAGAACTTTCTTTACTCTGAGAACAGATTTTGATTTCCATTTTCTAATAACTTTTTTTTTTGCAGTCAGTAACACTAAACTAAGACCTTACTATGTCTAGACAATTCAAATCCTTTATCCCAGTTCAAAAGAATCATTATCTTAGTTACAACCATTTGCTCCACCCAACGTTTTGTCAAAGTCCAGGATATTTTTAAAATCTACGAACCTGTTACATTCCCCAAAAACACATTCCCATTTACCTCTCTCTCTTCCCCATCACTTCTCCAGCATTTCCCTAATCTTCCCAATAAAAATTCCATGAAGTCTTTTTTGCGTATAAGAAAACCTAAGCAAACTTTGCTGTAAACTTGAAAGCCTTTGCAGTTTCTTTCCATTGTTTTTAAACTGCTTTGCCATTCTCTTTTTCCAATCTTTTATATCCTCCTCTGACTGACTCTTATAGTTAGAACGCAATACTTTGTATGCCCTAGTAATTATCCCTTTTTTAAAAGCAGCTTCTGTACTAAACCTTTATTAGAGCAAGTTCTTCAATTAACACTCTAAATTCCCTATCCTCTTCTCTTCGACTACACCCTACAAACTTTCATAAAGCTTTAAAAATACCCTTAAAGGATATCTGGTCATCTTTCCTGTTACAAATGATCTAGGTTTCACTACAACCCTTTCTACTTTCTGGGAGGGCAGCCTCTAACTTGCAGTTCAAATTTCTGCTTAGCCACATCACTCGCTATTACCTTTCCAAGTTATTTGCTACCAATATTTGGGTTCCTTTGCTAATTTCCACCCATAAATTCCAGCCCCCCTATTGCCTACACTCTATACCACCGCTTGCAGACATACATATTGGTAAAAATCTCCTTTCTTCATTCCCAAAATGGCTTAGTTTTTAGACTTGCTGTTACTTTATGAATATAACACGCTAACTGGTTATTTTCCTTAATGACTTGCGTCAAAAATCCTAGTCTCTCTATGCCTCCTGACCCCCCCCCCCATTCCATCATCCTTTTCTGTTCTGACCTGTAACCTTCTGCCAGAGTTATGTATATGAGCCTTAACTGCATAGTTCTGAAGTATCCCTTCAACTAGGCAACCCTAAACCACTTACGTTCAATGGGGAGAATTAGCGTATCCCACTTAACTCTTGCCTCTTTCCCTTCCAAACAAATTTCTTCTACTCCTCATCAACATCTACATCTTTTACTTTGGTTGACACAAATATGCTTAACGTGTCTACACAATTAAAGGGACTAAACATTTTCACTGCTTGTATTTTAGTATCTAAATCCATGACCAAAGCTTCCAGCTCCACAAATTTTTATTATCCATGGGCACGGGAACCACAGAGCTAGGGAAAGGGGGAACCACCCCACATTTCTACAGCTGCAAGACCTGTCGGGAAAAATTAATGAAGTGGAGTTTTCACTCTAATGTGGATTTGCATGCAGAAGTTAAACTAACTAAACTAGCTGTTCTTGTTCTCTTATTGCTCTGTGTTACAGAATTTATGCTGCCTCTGTTCTCTTGGTGCTGCCAGAGTCATGCAGGTAAGGAGAGTTTTGTTCTTTTATTTGCAGGAGTTATGCTGCTCCCGTGTGTGTGTGTGTGTGTGTGTGTGTGTGTGTGTGTGTGTGTGTGTGTGTGTATATATATATATATATATATATATATATATATATATATATATATATATATATATATATACCTGGTGGTTAGTGTTACTCAGGCTCAAACAAGAGCCTGAATTCTCTACCCATACCACTTGTGATTCAGGGAGTTGAGTCTATAGCTCTCAACTGTCCAGATTTTCACAGAATATCTGGCTCATACCTTTGGTCTGTTCCTCTTAAAATTTGTGGTTTTCTGGCAAATCAGTGAGAACTTCTTCTTTCGGCTTTTTTCCAGTTAGGGGTCGCCACAGCGGATCACCTGTCCGCTCATGATTGGCAGTGGAGTTTTATGGTGTTGAGCTGCCAGCCCGGCGCCCAACCTTCCACAGAAGGCACACACACTCACACACACACACACACACACACACACACACACACACACACACACACACACACACACACACCTAGGGCCAATTTAGTGTCTCCAATCCGCCTACAGCATGTCTTTGACATGTGGGAGGAAACCGGAGCACCAGGAGGAAACCCACGTGACCACAGGGGAGGATATGCAGACTCCTCACAGAAGGCACCCTAGCTGAGGATCGAACCGGAGAACCTCTTGCTGTGAGGCGGCAATGCTAACCGCTGCACCACCGTGGCCCCCCACACACACAATGTGACTAAATATTCAAAAAAGAAAATCATCAATAATCACACTAAGAGCAATAATAAACTGTTGAAGAAAAGAGTACAATAATCAAGAAAAGTACTAATATATCTAAACAAGCACCAAGGCTTTTTATAAAAGGGGGCGAAATAAAGGGAGGCAGTAGAACCCTAATGCCTGCAAGAAACTAGGTAGGGGAGGTTAATTAAGTTGTAAATAAAAAAAAAAAATCACACACACAAATACCAATTTTTTTTAAGGAAAACATTATCAAGAGTTCACTTATCCCAACTTGAGAAAGTAATCAGTGTCTGATCACTGAAGCAGCAAACAAGATCTGAGGGAATTTGGGATGGTTAAGGGCATTGTGGGTAGAGGCAGGAGTTCAAGAATAGGATCCAAGTCCAAGAAAATGCAGCCGAATCAGATCCAAGGGTCTGATCCATAACCCAATTGTAAGGAGGAATGAAAAGGACAAAATCAGATTCAAAAAACAAACTACCCTAGTGGAATCCCAGAATTAATGGGTTGTACAACCAAAGAAAAACATCTCCAAAAATAGGAAATGTAATGCCCGGTAAGAAAAGAACTTCACCATCAAACTAAATAAGCAACTGAGTGGACTAATTTAGTCTTCCAATGCTAAATTTAAAGTAAAAGTAGCCTCCTCGGTTAAGGACAATTATAAGGTATTAGTTGCCTATATCCACAATCTCAAAGGCAATACACCTCATTGTGCCAAACTAATTATAAATGAAGTCACTTATACTGAACTAGAGTGTACAGCAAATCTACTGGTCAATAAATTCAGCTCCAATTTCACCCCGCTCTCACCTACAGACACCACTCAAGAAATGACTCCAACCATTACTCCTCCCCCCAACTATCACTAGGGAACAGGTCCTCAGAGCACTATCCAAGGCCAAGAACACCATTGATGAGACCTGATATCCCAGGATGCCTCCTTATTAGCATGCCCTATTGGGACCCCCTAGAATCACTGTTTAACCCTAGCCGCCAAAATAACTTTGTACCAAGCAAATGAAAGACTGCAAGTGTTTTCCTTCTGCAGAAGGGCAGGCCATCTACGGACTCAGAAAAAAAGAAGTTATGTTCTTACCGTAACTCTCCATCTGTGTTGTCGATCTTAATCCATTCCCAACTCCTGGGCAGCTGGTCCCGATACTTGGAACGGGTCCGGCCACCACACAACCTGCACCAGCCAAAAATCTCTCAAGCCAACCCTCCACCCACAACTGAATTCACTAAATAATGATAGCCCTTTAAGTTTCAGTCTTCCTATCTTTCAGGAAACACGTGGTAACACAAAACACTTTATTTTAGCAACTTTCTAAGATTATACAAGCAATATTTAAAATGTGTCCCTGGTTTTGGTCCTTTGCCCTCCCCAAATAAATTTTGACTTTTTCCAGATTTCTTGTGCTGCGAAGCTGAGAGATTTAGTTGAGTGTCAAGTGGATTTTACAAGGAGCTGAAAGCTTCAGGGGAAGAGAAGTTTAGTGCTACTTATGCTAAGTTGTTTGCATTGTTAGTAGCACAATAGGTAGTATACTTGCTTTGATGCAGAAGGCTGTGGGTTCTTCTCCCACAATATGCAGAGGGATTACTGATACTGTACTGTGTTGTACTTTAAAGTGAGTGGATGCTGCAGTCCTATGAATGTCCCCCTTTGGAGGAGTAACCTAGTAACTATGTTTCTGTTATTAGTTTGCCATCCATTCCCCATTGCAAAATGACTAGCTTATCATTTTTTTAATGCAGAATAGGCAATTTATTCTTCAAGGGCAACAGGTGCCTTATTTGGAAATGAAACAATGAAATATAAAGTTGTTTGCTAGCAGCAACCTGTTCATTAGTTACAGATCACTTTAATGTGGAATTATTTAGATGACTTACTTCTGCAGAGATTTTGCATGTTTATTGGTGGACTGCAATGACAGATGTTTGAGAAGCCTTTTATGGCTTACATTTTCTGAAATCGGTAGTTTTGCCATTACTGGTTCATACATTTTGTTTCATTGCTTACTAGAAGACTGTTCCAAACTACAAATTTAAAACACATTCTAACAAGTGGTACTGCATTACACAAGGAATATAATTTAATACAATCAGGTTAACACGATCAGGAAGGTGAATCAAAGAATGCATACATGTATGCTTGCTCACAAGATGCAGGAGATCAAAATAGGGGAAGAGACCTATCACCAATGGAGTCTCCCAGGGTTCGGTGCTAAGACATTTTCTGCTTGGCATATACATCTCAAAAGTAAAAGGAAATACCAAAGGGCTTTGGCCGACTTGAGATGACTGCAAGCTAGGAGCAGTTACTGAATCCCCAAATGACTTAACCATTATACAGGAATGTTTGTCTCGAACAATAACTGGTGCCAGAATCATGAATTGAAACTAAACTCCAAGAAATACATTATTGTATCCTTTGGGAAGTCAACTACTCCAGGGAATTGCCAAATTGACAATGCCCCCCTGAGAACTGACACAGTTGTTTGACATTTGGGAACTTGTGTGTACAGTGACCTAACTTTTGACCAACATGTGCTCAGAGTCATAAAAAAGTCTTTCTATATTGCACAGCTTATAAACTAATTGATTGTGACTAGATATAGAGATGTTATTGTCTCCCTTTACAAAGCCCTATTTAGGTCAATCATTCTGTATAATGCCCACTTTGGCATTTATCAGTCCAGACCCAGGCAACAATTGGAATACCCACAAAGATACCTTACTAAAAGGATACAAGTCCTAAACAATAGGTATTGCATGGATCACATCAAACATTTATCACTATACTCATTATCCTACAGAGTGCTTAGAGGTGACATGTCTGGCATACAAGGCATCCTCCAACCTAATGCAGATGGACCTACTGAACATCAACAAGTCAAATGGCATCAGAAATACTCAGTCCAGGTACTTAAAATGAATGTTGTGGAGAGATGGATATATCACAGAGGCTACCACTATTCCAGAACAGACAATCCATTCAAGTAAAACAAAGCTTACTCAATTGCAACTTGTATCTAAGGATGGGTAATAGAAAATGTACTCCAGATTGCCCCTCATGCCACTAATGGATAGAGGCAGTTCCGAAATGCTGCATCCCTTAAATGGGTCCCCTCAAATTATCTATGGTATGATCACATTTATTCTCACTAGGGCTAAAATACAATTATCAGCCATGGGATAGGCAAGACCAATCAGGAAATGTTAATTTAGGCACCAAAAGGTAAATTGGCTAAGCTTAAAACGTCCTGTTGTGGTAGTAAACAGTTTTTAAAAAGTGTCCTTTTTAGATCCCCAAGTACCCCTCTCTTTCTTCGCCCCCCCCCCAATCTTCAACAGCTTCCGGCGCCTCTGTTATTATCCTTTGTTTAGCTTCTTCTCACATATCCTATATGAATATCTTTTTAGTCGACACACTTGTACTTCATCTTACTATGCCCTTATTAATAGGAGTACTGCTGAACTAAATCATGCAGTGGTATATAGTTTACTGCTATACCCATTGTATTTACCTTCATTTTAGATCCCAAAAAACTTGAAACGGTTTCAGAATGTCCCATAACACTGAAATATGTTTATCTGGATTTACCAAGAACAGATTATAATAATTTACAAATAAAATTTACTTTTCTTGAGTACCACACTAGACCTATCCTTGAATATGTGAATCCTTTGTTTTCTTTGACAACACCTCACCTTACAAAGTAAATAAAATTGGGGAAAGAGGAAGAAGCGTAGCTTACTCAACCAACATGCGGTGTTGCTCCCACAAACCAGCACACTATCCTTCCCTAGCACTTCATGTAAAGAGCAAAAAAGGACTTTTGCAAAATATACAATACCCAATCCATGCAACATATGACCCCCCAAGCAAGAAAGTACAGTGTCACCTGGTACAACAACCAGGTGACACTGGACACGCCCCATCCCCTCCTGCCCAAGCTATCCTGGTGCCATTTCTGTGCCCTGCTCTCAACCTTCCTTACATTACAGTTAAAAAAAAAAAAAAAAAAAAAAAAGAGAACAAATGACCAATAATATATATGACTCACATATACCAAGTCTGAGACAAACACTTTTGGAAATCTCTTGTTGCATACACACACGTTTACTTTTGTATTTGCAATCATAATGTTGAATCTAGGAAAAACAAGACCAGAACACTGGAAGCAGAGGACCACAGGAATGAAAAGCTGTACTTGTCCCCTTCTGGACTCATGTTTGCATGTGTTGAGTGATTAGGCATTTGACATTGTTCATTTTTATGGTCCTTGACATTCTCATCTTGTGATCTCCTATTCCAGGATTCAACACTGTTATGATCGCAAATATGACAATAAACTATTAATATATATATATATATATATATATATATATATATATACATACATACATAAATGGATCCCTATCAGTTGACAGAGTTTTCAAAAACTCGAAATTCACACTGGCGAAACTATATGATCGAATTTCTGAAAACCCAAAGCTTTTGAATGGAGATCTCAGTACAGTGAGGATTTGGAAATTTACAGTGTTCCTCAATGTAGTGTGATCTCGGAGTTCGTATATGTAATTAGAAGGGGGGTACAGCCCCCCCCCACATGGGGGTGCAAGAGGGCTTTTCCCCCTGCAAAAATGTAAAAAAAATAATGAGTCTTGTGTTTTTTTTTTTTAATGTTAGAGTTTTCAGAAATTTGATCATATTACCTTGCCGAAACTCAATCAACTGACATATATATAAATTTATATATACACACACACGTTTGGGGAGCGAAAAAAAAAATTAAAACAGATATTTGCTCTTTTCCTGTATTTTGGTCTTTTTTGTGGTCTTTCACATCTCCGCAATTAAGAGTCTTGGTATTTCAATAGGGAGTCAGAAATAAGTCTGTACGAAGCTAGATTTGAAGGGTTTTTACCCACTTAGGGGAATACAGCCACCACATCTTTTTTCTAAAATGCTGGCACCCACCTTTAAAATATCATTAAACAAAACCTTCCAGTTCTTTATCACTTTCATTTTTCCTAACTTCCAAATCTGCACTGGAATGCAATCTGCTCCTGGTGATTCCCAGATGCCTCATTATGTATCATTGTTTCCATCTATTTTCTTATCTTAGCTATTAATTGTAGACTCATCTTCCTCTAACACTTGCATAAAAAAGTCTTCCATAAATATTTCCACTCATGTCTCTTATTGGTTTCCCCATTTCTCTGCTTTATATAAGTTTTCATAAAGTTTCCAAATACTGCTACAGGATCTCTGGTTACCTTTTCTGTTATAGGTTCCATGGATTTGGCTACAACCCGTTCTACTTTCTACTGTCTAAGTTGTACTAAAAATTGTGCTTTAATGCTGTTATCAAAAATAGTTGCTTAACTGCAACCTTTCTTAGCCCGTGTGCATTATCCAAACACACTCTAATTTTCCCTTTAGTGCTCTGCATTCGCACCTTTTCTTGTTTTGTGAGGTTCCCCATCTTCTGTAATATGATCATCTTTGCCAGCCCCTCTAAATAATTCCTATTACTTCTTTCCCACACCCTCCTTCTCTGTCACTTCTGCCATGTTTTAAAGTTTATTTTCATCTAGCCCATTCACTAACTATTCTTTCTGAAATACTTTCTAAGCTCCACAATAACTCTTGAATCTTATCCACTCTATCCATTCCATAAACTCCTCTATTTTTAACATACAAGCAGAAAAATGTGTTTGATTTTTACATCATTAACCTGAATCATTTTTACTGGTACACAATCTGATATAGTTATTAGATGGTTCTCAACGTTTCTATTAAACATACATATTCCTGTGAAATACTATTTTATCCAATCCAGCCCACTTACAGTAACTTGGGGATTAATGTAAATTCTAAGCCCTTGCTACAAAATTCTCATCTTCCATACCAAATATTCCTACACACCTATTCAGAAATCCAACCTCTTTTATTTAGGTTACGGAAGATGCTTTAATGGCTATTGAGACAAAGACAGAAATCCTTAACTAAATGGTCACCATGGCTTATTACAAATACATGGTATCACAGGAAATGTACAACTTAAAAATCAGCAAAGGAAGTAACTGTCTGGGTACCACTGACAGGATTTGTGCACTCCTTTCTCATGATGCTGTGTACCACTGTGAATAAACCAGAATGTCTTAAATTACAAGCTTTAATGACTAGGACTAAACAGAACATCACTGTACTTAATGGAAAGGCAGACCACGTCTACATACTAGACAAACAGGTAATATATTAGACTTGAACTTATCAAGCTCCATTAACCTTTTTATGGAATCTAAAAAAATATTTCATACTCCTGAGTGAAAATGATGATATGTAATCCAGCGAGATAAGAATACTTACTTTTATAAAGTAAGGATTTATATTCACATTTTTATTATAACACAAGATATATAATTTTTAAATGGATTCGAAAGTTTTATTGCTATTTATAGTGGAAAAGTTTTCCATGTTTTTATTTACTTCCAGCTATTTATGATGTACTCATTAATAGTGTTCAATAATGTTTTAATGAGGTTGTGAATGTGACCTATTATTCAATCAAAACTGGAAAATTATTAATTTTGGTAAATGTACATAAGGAAATAGAAAGGTATGGGAATTTATCTGAAGAAGTCTGGATGTTTCGTGGTGATCAAGTTAAGTGTTGAAATTTTCTGTAATAAATTTTGTTTATTTTTTAACATATTCCTGCTGACATATTTTGAAT